>NC_133776.1:50249774-50259800 GCF_003597395.2 Chelonoidis abingdonii | reverse complement strand
TTTAGGAGTCCGGTGATGGTGTCGACTGGTGATAGAATATATGTGGGCAGCACCGTTGGCATCGGAGTTATGTGGTGCAATCGAGTTTGGTTCTTTTGAGCTAGAGTTTACTATGTTTGCGGTGTGCAGTTTTTACTGGTGGAGATTGTTTCGGTTGGCCAAGGTGGGTTGATGAGCGCAGTGACTGGTGGCCTTGCCTACCCACCTGTGAAAGTGGTGGAATTTCATTCGTTCCAGGTATGAGGTTGTAGTCCTGATGATGTATGTGGAGGGGTTAGCTGTGGGTACTCTCGTTATCTGATGGCCAGGTGGAGTCCTGTTATGGCTTTTCATTTCTGGGTTTTGTCTTGCTAGAAGGAGGCGTCTGGGTTACACGTCTGGTCTCTGCTTGATTCTGTTTTCTTATTCCTTCGGTGTGGTTTGTATTTTAGATAATGCGTTGATGGAAGCTTTCGTAGGTGTTGGTCTACTCTGTCTGCGGCGGTTAGAGTCAGATGCGGGTTGTACCTCAGGTTTGGCTATAGACAATGGGATCGTGTGATGTGCCCGGGATGAAAGCTGGAGACATAAGGTAGCATAGCGGTCGGTAGGTTCTCGCTTATAGGGTGGTGTTAATGTGACCTCTAATCCATGGTGGCTTGGAAGTGTCACCAATGCATTGTAGTTTCCTCAGGAAATCAGTGATGTCACGGAGAAAGCTGGAGTGCTGGCATAAGTTGGTAGCAGTGGGAGTCACCCGTATCCAGACATCCTTCAGTGAGAGTCCATGCCCGAGATGATGGGGCGTCTGGGATTTCCGGGTTTGTGGTCTTGGGTAGTTAGATAGAATAACCCTGGTCAGCGCTCTAAGGGTATGTTGATTTGTTCCAGTGTTAGTGTAGGGAGTGTCCTGAGTAGATGGTGCAGTTTCTTAGTGTTATTCCTCAGTGGGATCTGAGGAAGTGGCTGTAGAATTTGGTATTGGAGTTGTCTGGCAGCCTCCTTTTGGTAGTCAGACCCGTTCATGATGCAACAGCACCTCCTTTATCAGCCTCTTTGATGATGATTCAGGATGGTTTCTGAGGCTGTGGATGTATTGCGTTCTGCACAACTTAGGTTATGAGGCAAGCGATGTTGTTTTTCTACAATTTCTGCCTGTGCACGTCAGCGGAAGCATTCAATGTATAGGTTCAGACTGTCATTTCGACCTCAGGAGGAGTCCATGTGGAGTTCTTCTTCTTGTGCTGTTGATGGGAGGGTACCTGTGTATCAGTGGCTTCTCAGGTATGATCGAAAGTGAATTCTGATTCGAGACGGCAAAAGTAGGCTTCCAGATCACCGCGCAGAACTGTATATCATGGTGGTGTGGGGGTGCAGGGCAGAAAAAGAGTCCTGAGATAGGACAGACTTCTTTCTGGTCTGTGTGTGTAGTTGGATAGATGACATATCCTGCTGTAGTCTCAGTTATATACGTGTGCTTATTCCATAATCCGGGTCTGAAGCTATTAAACACATTTTGTAAATCAACAAAAATCAAATAATATTTATTTCTGCACAAATTTGTATATTTTGACATTCTCTTGGAAGTGTTCTTTTCTGTAATTCTGAAGAAATTAACTATTATAGTATAGATACCTAAGATGTATTGTTTGATGTGCCAAAGTTTTGTAACATCACTTGTGATAAGAATACCGCCTCATGGAGGGGTTAAGGGGATGGGTCAATAAAATTGACTGACACAACTATTTGGGCGTCCGATGTGTTTGTGGCTCCACATGTGGCAGGTTGGAGTCGTGTAGCACAGCTTACATCTCGTTTTCCTTTGTGAGAGGAATGTGAGTAATGTTAGATCTCCTATGCTTTATTTTATTTCATCCGTTTGTACTGGAAGTTTTGTGTTATTTAGTGAGAGTCTCCAGGATTGGAGAGCTCTTGTTTTTGATGTTTTCCTGTGATTACTGTATAAGGATGCTGATAGCGTGGTTCCTCTAGTTTCTTTTGATAGAGTATGTGCTCACTTTCTCTCACATATTAGTGTAGTGTGTTAGTATGGTAAGCGTAGCAAGTGGAATTTCTAACCTTTAGTCCATTCTGGAGTCATAGATTTGTCCATCCTTTGACATTTGGAATAGCGAGGTAATATCCTGCTTCCTGTATTTCTGCAATATATTCTTATGGAGAACTGATGGATTTCCACTCCAATGGACCTAACCAGATCAGCCACACCATCACCAGTTCATTCACCTGCATGTTCACCAATGTAATATACGCCATCATATGCCAGCAATGCCCCTCTGCTATGTACATCAGCCAAACTGGACAGTCTCTACGGAAAAAGATAAATGGACACCAATCAGATATTAGGAATGGCAATATACAAAAACCTATAGGAGAACACTTCAACCTCCTTGGCCACACTATAGCAGACCTTAAAGTGGCCATACTACAGCAAAAAAAACTTCAGGACCAGACTTCAAAGAGAAACTGCTGAGCTTCAGTTCATCTGCAAATTTGACATCATCAGCTCAGGATTAAACAAAAACTGTAAATGGCTTGCCAACTACAGAACCAGTTTCTCCTCCCTTGGTTTTCACACCTCAACTGCTAGAACAGGGCCTCATCCTCCCTGATTGAACTAACCTCATTATCTCTAGCTTACTTGCATATATATACCTGCCCCTGGAAATTGCTACTATATGCATCTGACGAAGTGGGTATTCACCCACGACAGCTCATGCTCCAAAACGTCTGTTAGTCTATAAGGTGCCACAGGATTCTTTGCTGTTTTTGTATTTGTGTGTTTGATTTTGTAAGTTTTTAAGTGAGGTGAAACTTGGGGTATGCAAGACAAATCAGGCTCCTGAAAGGATTACAGTAGTCTGGACAGGTTGAGAGCCACTGGGCTAGAGAACAGAATCCTAAGAATCATAAAATCGTAAGACTAGACGGGAACTTGATAGGTCATCTACTCCAGTTCCCTACACAGAGGCAGGACTATGTATTATCTAGAACACTCCTGATAGGTGTGTGTCTGACCTGTTCTTAAAACATCCAAAGACAGAGATTCCACAATCTCCCTAGGTATTTTGTTCCAGTGCTTATCTACTTTTACATTTAGGAAGTTTTCCTAATGTCTAATCTAAATCTCCCTTGCTGCAGTTGAAGCCCTTTAATTCTTGTCCTGTCCTCACTAGATAAGAAGAGCAATTTATCACCATAAGGATTAAAAAGCACAAGAGAGATACTGAACAGAAATACCTTATTCTGATCAGACTCCATCCCAAAGTCTGCACATCTGTGTTCCACGAACATGTCATACTCAACAAAACTGTCAGGGTCCAGCAACAGAAGAATTCGCTCCCTTGCTGTCAGCTTTCCCTGAAACGCAGAAAAAAACATTTAACAAGACCATCATTTGGTTAAACATCTTGCAAGGCATAACTTGATACCACTAAAAGAAAAGACGTGGGGGTAAATATTTATCAAAGAGTCCAGAAGCATCCCCATATTTGTTTCACTAAGCAGGTGCCTCACCCCTTCACCACAATATTTAAAATAAAGAAAGTAATCACAATATCAGTTAAGGCAAACACAATGCAAAATAAACTGGAAACAGAAAACAGACAGTTGGAAAGTGAATCCTGTTATCACTAAAGGGAACATCAGGACAGAGGTGGTGCTCCCTGAGAGGTCTTGTTAAAAAACTGCATGGTATGGTGACTGTTTTTGTTTACTCTAAGCAGTTTATTTTGATGTTAGGATTATTTTTCTAATGGAAGAAAGCACATGGAAGGAATCCTTTCACACCTAACCCAATTCAAACCATTTATCACAATGATAACATTGGGCAAACAAACAAACGAGGAAAACAAAAAGACAAAGAGAAACAACTGGATGGCTCATCTCTGGATTTCAGACAGACCTTTGATCTTTCTCTCTCGCCTCCTTTTGCCATTAGTATATTCAAAGCTTTTGACAGGCTGGTAGAGTCCAATAAGCTGTTCAGGTGTACTGAGATCCATTGCTCAGTAACAATGCCAGGTAGTTATCAATTATTGTGAAGCTCTCCCTCCCCCCCCATAAAAAATGCCAAGGCCAAGGTTTTCCAAAACAGGAGTGTGAAGGGGTGTTTCTGGTTCTTCATGGCACCCTCCTAGAGGCTCTAATGTCCCAGAGAGGAGCAGTGAAAGTGGGTCCCTTGGTTCTGCCTAGAAAAGCTGCATAGAAACAGCCAATCAGAGCCCAGCAGGCTAAGGTAAGTGTTGCAGGGCCTAAGCAAGTCAGTCCCAGGCTAGGGCAAGAAAGGGTGCTCTGCTCTGGTTAAAGGAACTTGACGGGCAGCATTTGTTAAACCTAGCAGCAAGAGAACCTGAGAGCTCTAGCCCTAAGTTAATGACTGGAGGTAAAAGAAATCAGGTGGGAAAAGGCCAGGGAATGTAGCAGCAACCAAAGGAAGCAGTATGCGGCTGTTGTTTATAGGGTCCCTGGGTTCGGCATGGAGTAGTGGGTGGCCCAACTGGGTTGCCCAACTGATCACTGGGAAAATGGCCTAAACGCTGAGAGGAGGACAAAGCTTTTTCAGAAGCCTAAGGGAAGGGTGGGATTTAAAGGGCCCAGAGACAGGGCTGAAGATCGTGGTGGGGGATGACAGTTTGATCTCTTTGCTAACCTGGAAGGAGTTCCTTCATTATGACTGCGTGACTTGGCTGGAGGGTTGAACTGCTAGAGATGTGCCTAGCAAAGCTGACAACCTACAGGGACCACCAGGAACAGGAAAAGACTTGCACTACCAGATGCAAAGGCAGGAGATGCTCAAGAGGTGTCCCCTGTTATAAGGACCCTAAAGTTAGTCTCCTACTTTTGTAACTTTCCTCCTAAACAAGTAACCGATTTTTTTTTAAATCAAAAGTGCTAAGCACCCAGCAGCTACAGATTTTTGAAAACCTTGGCCCCAGAGTATTAGCATAAAGGGACACTACATGGGCTTGTCTACACATACAGTGATGCTGTAGTGCTCAGTGAAGATGCTACCTATGACAATGAGAGCGCTTCTCCCACCAGTGTAGGTGTTTCACCTCCCCAAGAGTAGCTATGCTGATGGGAGAAATCCTTCCATCAATATAGCTCCGTCTACCTAGGAGTTAGGTCAGCATAACTATGTCGCTCAGAGATGTGGATTTTCCGCACCCCTGAGTCACACAGTTATACCGAGATACGTTTGTAGTGTAGACAGAGCTGTCCCTTGGGAATGGTGATTCGAGGTGATCACTCTGGGCCCTGCGGGACAGTGCAATTGGCTGGTGTGGTAGGTCCTGGAAGAGATGAATCTGTCACTTCCGCCCTGGGCCCCGCACCCCCCTGGGGGCAGCCTTGAGCATAGACCAGGCGTTTCACTTTTGATTTCTTCAATTGATACATAAAAAAAGAAAAATCGCGTGAACCGTCAAAATAGTATTTCATGTTGTTGACTCTAATCTACTGGTCTAGATCGTTCTTTCCCAGCGATAAGCAAAGCAAGCAGGTTTCTCAGTTTTGGTGGTAGAGTAAAGGGATAAAATGGAGGTACTCAGCAAAGTCTACCCCGGCCAGAGCAGGGTGTTATCCAGAGCAAAAGGACTGGGCTCTCAGAACTGCATGCCCTGAAAAAGCCAGCCATTCCCTGCAGAGTAGGGCCTGCCCTGGAGGAACCAGGGCCAGCAGGAAAGGCTAGAAGGCAGTGTGAGAACAGAACAGAAGCACAGCATGACTAGCTAGATCCTCTGAGGAGGAAAATCAGAGGATTTACCAAAGCAAAGTTTGCGACAAGATTTGTACCAATCAGTATTGTCCAAGTGTCAGTGTGTCCTGAATTAGCCTCCTGGAAAGTTAAATAAACCTACATTCTTGGAGCTAGTCTTTCTAAGGCTTGCAAGCAAGTCCAGCTGACTAAGTGGGTCAGGGGAGGACACTCCTTGTGATTTGTTCTGTCTAGATAAAAATACAGACAACTTGCAAGAGCCCATCTCTGAAATCAAGCAGTAACTGTTTGTGAGCAAAAAGGAGTTGGCGTAGGACTTCTATGGGTACTGACATTCCCTGACATGCTTCCAGTTCCACAGTGGGTATCTGTTATGAACATTTTATCCCTTGATCTGTCTGAAGCCCCTCCTCCCATCAACTCAACAGTACACAAGATAGCAGGGACAAGTCAATGTACAGGAATTACCAAGGTATGTCCCTCTTCTCCACTGCCGAGAAGATCCTTGCTCACAACCTTTTGAATTGTCTCCTCCCTCTTGCTGAAGTTGTCCTTCAGAAATCCCAGTGTGGTTTCAGACTGTCTTGGGGCACCACCAACATGATTTTTGTTGCAAGACAGATCCAAGAGAAGTGTAGAGAACACCACCAGCCATTTTTTATGGCATTTATTTATCTAAGGCCTTTGATTCAATCAATCGTGAAGCATTATTGAAGGTGCTGTCTAGATTCACGAGTCCACTGAAGTTCATTCATGTTCTCAGGCTACTTCATCATGGGATGACCAGCACTGTCACTGTAATGCATGGGAGACAGACCTGTTCACCATCCATACTGGTGTTAAAGGCTGGGACAATAACACAGCCCTGTTTTTTTCCCCTCCATCTATCTTGCCATAATCTTGATTTTTATTTGTGACTACCTTTCTTCTGGAATTGGGATTGAGTGTTGCATGGATGGCCTGCTTTTCAATTTGTGATGTCTTGATTCTAAGACTAAAGTCACCAAGACTATTATTACTGTCCTTCAGTATGGGGATGACTGTGCTATCCTCGCGCACACTGAGGCTGACTTGCAACCCACCTAAATGTCTTCTCAGGCACCTATGGTAGCCTGGGACTTTCCCTCCACACTGGAAAAACCAAGATGCTCCACCAGCCTGCCGCAGGACAAGTTGCCCCCATTCTCCCACAAACTGTAATCAGTGGTGAAACCATGGAAAACATTGAGCCCAGATAGCCAGTCTTGATGTGGAGACTGAACATAGGATCTGTTGTGCCAGCATATCTTCAGAATGTTGCTCCATTATGTCTTTATTGACAGAGATCTGCGGATAGAAACAAAGATCCTGGTCTACAATGCAGTAGTCATCTCCACTCTTCTTTATGGGTGACATATCGAAGCCATCTTAAGCATCTGGAGTCGTACCAACAGTGCTGCCTTAGGAAGCTTCCCTGTATCAGATGGGAAGGACATCATAGCAATGTCAGTGTTTTCTCTGGAGCCAATATCACCAATGTTGAGGCGAAGATTATGAAACATCAAGTACATCAGGCTGGTTGTTTGTGCTTCAGAAGACAAGTATCAGCCATCTGCACACTTCTCTTTTCTCAACTTAGCCAGGATAAGAGAATCCATGGGGAACAGAGGAAATGGTACAAGAACACCCTGAAAGTATATCTTAAGAAAGGAGACAGTGATCACGAATTGGGAAGTGTTGACTGGAAACAGACTGCAGTGGCACTGCACCACACATCAACCCTCATGCGGTTTTGAAGACAATCGCTTTGTTCAAGAGGCCGAGAAACAGCAGAGGAGGAAAGAAAAGCTACAGCATCCCAGCCAGCAGTTGTGCTCTTTCCACGCAAACACTTGTCATATATGTGGAAAAACCTATAAAGCATGAATTGGACTCCTCAGTCATCTTAAGTCTCATCAACGACTTTTCCCCCTGGCAGATATCATCCTCGTATTGAGGCATAGCCGATGATGACACAAGACAGATAAGGGCATGTGGTTAGGGTTGTCAGTAGTACAAACGTAGTTCTGCACCTAGTAAACGACTGATCAGAAGTTACAGCTGAACTGAAGCAGGAACAGGAAAATTCTGAAAACAGGGTGCCAAACTAAGGAGTTTGGTAGAAATAGGTACATGGTCAAAAACAAAATAGTATCTACACAACAATTAGAGAAACTTAAAATCAAACACAGGTAAAATGGAATGTCTGACAATAGAAGATGACCGAAACATAATAAACAATATTGAAACATGGCAGAATAAGAAACAAAATAATCAATGGGATTCCATCATTCCTGGCTATAAATTATACTGGAAGGGTAGATTAGGTTATATGGGTGGAAAGTAGCACTAAAGATTGCAGGGAGTTTAATGAGATCAGATCTCAGATTTCTCTGAGCAGAGAGGAACATATAGTATAATCTGTACAGGAAAAGGTGTGTGCACTTCAAGACATTTATGACCATTCTGATGGCCTGTCTCATGAACAAGGTTTGGTCTCTCTTCAGTGATGTGGCTAAGAGTAAAAAAATTCAGCCATCCAAGTCTCTGGCTCCCAGTATCCATGGATCAGATCAAATTGGATGTTTCCATGAGGCAACCCAGAGTTAAGTATACTTGGGCACGAATACATTCAAGAAAGGGGTTTCTGCATGCTGCTCACAGGGCTTGAGAAATTCCTGGAAAAAGGGAACCATATCTGAGAAGACTCATCAACTGTGAAGTCTCAACTTAGGTTCTGTGTTTCCTTCAAGGAATAACGGATTTCAGGAGAGGACTGGGCACTACAGGACAAACATTTCTGTGGGAAGATCTGGGACTGGTGATGTGTTGGGGTCATCCTGCAGCATAACTAAGGCTGATAAAAGCCAATGTGGCTAGTCGGCTGGCTGCAGCACACATACACAGACATAGCTGAGAATGATTTCCATGCTGGAGATTGGTTGTTAGCAGTCCAAGTTGGAGGCTACCGCAGCAAGGCATTGTAAAGGGCACTCCAGGTTACAGTCCAGGGGTGAAACAGCTACTCATCAGTCTGGATTGTGCCCTAGTATGTCATAGTGGCTTAAACCCCGAAACACAAGTCCAGCAGTGTAACTCATCGAAGGCCTTCATCAGCAGAATACGTACAGTGAAACCTGTTATAAACAACTATTCATGGTACCAACAAAAAACATTCCTGATAGAAACACTCTGTTAAGGTCAAACAAAATTGTGCTGGCAACTTTAGGGTTACTTAAGAACAGGGCTGCCTGTGGAACATGCTCCTTAGTGCAGATCTGACTATTTGTGTCCTTCACATTGTATGCCACTAGGTTTTCTGCATTGACCTCTGCAGTCTTATGTTTGGAGAGAGTGCTGCTACAACTCTTTAATAGAAAAGTGGGTTGGGGACATAATGGCAGAGAGTCCATTGAGAACTTAGCCCCCTGCTAGCACCTCTTCCAGTGAGAGAAAGTGAAGACCCATCTCCCCAGAGCCCATCCTTCTAAGAGAGCCAATCACCCAGACCCAATTGTCAGGGATGGGGGTGCCAGCCCCATGGGGACACTGCCAAGCTGGGAATAGGGGGTTTAAGTCATGCAGGGGCAGGTCATTAGTCCCAGAGAAGGTCAGGGCTGGTTGCCTGATGGGGGAAATCAGTGCAGGGAGCGGTCACAGCCATCAGAAGATGGCTGCAGGGGTGTCAGTGTCTGTACTTGGGGGGTGTGTGTGTGTGTGGTCAGTGTCAGGGAGAGGCGGTGGGAGATAGGGTCAGGGGACTGGGAAAGAATTGGGGGCAAATCAGTCTTAGGAGTTGGTGGTGGTGTCAGGGGCTGGTGGAAAGGGAAGCAGTCTCAGGGGTGGGCTAGTGTCAGGGACCAGATTGGGGGAGAAAAGGGTTGGTGTCAGGGGAAGCCAGGGGGATATGAGAGTGGGGTTTTTCTCCAGGCCTGGAAGGGGAGGCCAGAATCAGGGGCTGGAGAAGAAGGCTGGTGTCAGGGGCCAGGGGGAATTATCAGGGATCAGGTGCTCGCGAGGGGGTAAGGGGAGGGGTGGGGGGAGGAAGAGGTACAGGATCGGGGAGGGCGGTGTTGGCAAGGGGGCTGATGTCAGGGCCATGGGATATTGTCGGAGATTAGGGTGACCAGATATTCCAAATTTATAGGGACAGTCATGATATTCAGGGCTTTGTATTATATAGGTACCTATTACCCCCTACACCTGTCCGGATTTTTAAACTTGCTGTGTGGTCACCCTATCGGGGATCAAGGTCAGGTACAGGGAAGGGAGAGGTGATGTTAGTGGCAGGG